>NW_027137845.1:583441-597430 GCF_000149305.1 Rhizopus delemar RA 99-880
GCAGAGCCACGATTGAAGGTTGGAGCAGTACTGTCGAAATTGTTACAAAAATGTGTTTGCAACCAGTCATACCATGGTTTTATCTTTAGATGGTTGATGCTGGATCCTTGTTGAAGAGAGATGTTGAAATCTCCTAAAAGTATCCATGAATCCTCAGCCATGCTTTCCACAGAGGGGAGGAGCAGGAAAGATTCATAGAATGTGAGCCGCTCAGCAGGTTGGGCGGAGGCATAAATATTCATAATATGGCATAGTGGCTGACTGTTAGAGCCAATGACTGATGCGGTAATGCAGCGTTCGTCCACAGATATTGAGAAATTGATGAGAGAGTAGGAAGGGTTGAGACATATGATTGCATAATACTTTGTAAGAAGAGTAGAGCATAGAGGAAAAATGAAAGACGAGAAATAGTGGCACTGATCGTCCGTGAGATGGTCTTGAGAATGAAAAGAGGAGACTTCTTGAAGGCATAATATGTCGATGTGTAAAGAACGGGAACGAAGATAGTGAGTGAAAGATTTTTGTATTGATTTGTCAGCCTCTATGAAAATGTTGCGAGCATTTAAAGAAGCAATTCGTAGTGTTTTATGATTCATTACGCCCTAAGGGCAGAAGAGTTTACAGGTGCCCATGATGGCTGGGGTTTAGTAGAACTTCTAGTGTCGATTCGGTGACGTTTGGTCAAGAGTTGCTTTCCTTTTGCAGAATAACTTGTGTTGGTTGACATATCTTCTTCTGTGTCTACTTTCATGGACAAACCACTTTCATACGGTGCATATTTTGAGGCAAGAGTACCGTTGTGTGATTGGGGATCAAAAGGTTTCCGCACTTTCTCTACTTCCATGTTTGAGGGTTCATGATCAACTGAATCATTTTCTGATATGTCATCCAGTGTCATGATAAGCGCAGTGCTCAACTCTTCTGTCTCCTCAGTATTTTCTTCAGGTGTATGAACTATGATATCATCTCCAAAAGTGCTGTTTTCGCTAGTCGTCTGTGTCGCTATAAGTTAGTTGTCCAGTTCCTCTGATTCCGTTATAGGTGGTGTAGTGCGGTAGCGCGCAGTGTGCCCTCTAATTCCACAGTTAGAGCAGAGTTATTTGGCTAGAGAGGGATAAGCACCACGAATGTGGCCAGATTTTCTATAGTAGTAGCATACAGGAGAGGCTCCCTTGAATGATGCAGGTACATAAGTATCCCAAGCTGGTAGGTAGAGCATTCGGCCAAGCGGATGGATAGTTAGGGCATCTTCGAATGGTGTGGAAACATCCATTAACACGGACAGTTTGCCTTCAAAATAGCCACCATAGAAGAATTGTTTGATTTGACATACTCTTCCATAATGTCTAAGAGAGAGCAAAAGTTCTTCAAGCAGCTTATCTTCATCCGGAATGTGCAAGAGATCCATTTGCACTCTAATCAAATTTTTGGGCTGGTTCCCTTTAGATGGGGCTGCCTTGATCACTACATTTTTGTGGGTAATGCCTAAATTGATCGCTTTGTCCGTATTTACAGCTTCACGAAATTTAGTTTCGACCAAAAGTTCCTTATGGTTTCGACGATGGTCATATTTGCTGACGTTTCGGAAGCCATGTACAGCTCCGATTTGATCTTCAATGCATTTGTATGCCTGGGTGTAATGGTCAAATAAAGATGTTGGAAATGAGAGCAAAACTGAGCCAGGAGTCAGAGTTTGTTGGATAATTGATTGAGCTTTTTGCGCTATAAGAAGACGAGAAATGTCGGGAATCTCATAAATTATTTTAGATGTGGTAAACTCGCGAGGGTCATTGGTGACATCATGACGCTGTATGGGTGTGACGACTTTGGCTTTATGGCCTCGAGCCACTACATCGCTCCAGAATAGGTTATTCCCAGAGTCAAGTTGTGCCATATTGCTTTTTGTTGTAATATTTTTTCATTCAGTTATCAATATATTCCTTTTCTGTTTTCTTCCAACTTTAAATTGTATTTTTACATAAGGGTGAACATTCTAAAAATTTTGGCCACCCTTAAATAGAGCAACTACTGTAATGACCACACAACAAGCATACTATAAAAGAATATTCCAGTCATTTTGTAAAACAAGTGACTGGAGTGATTATCATGGTAACTCGGGGCAGGCCTCTATCATAGCATTTCATAAAAAATAATTCATAATAACTATAATTATCCTTTATAAATAACAACAGAATTCATATATCTTTTAAATAAATTATTTGATTTCTAAAGTCTCACAAATCATTTCTTTATATATTAAAGCATATGAACTTTAAATGCTCAGTACTTTAGATGCAAACTCGCGAATCTATTAAACCAAGTTACTCTAGAGGACATAGCATAAACTGAGGTTTATTGAACACTAGATAGCTTGTTAAAGAATCTCTATTAAGAGCCTAGTCATGAGGAGGAGAATAGAAAGGACCTAATTCGGCCATTCCAATACTATCCTCTTCTTTTGTCAGCTTTAATATTATAGGATTGATAATATCATATAAGAGAACAGGAATATCCGAAGAATATCTATATTTTGCCATTTTGATGTTGTGTTCTTCTCTCAAAGCAACAATGTTATCAACAGCTTCTTGAACGAGGCTCTATTATCGTCATCGTTAACAACCTTTTTACTTTAGATTTCCTATAAGTTATTTACCTTCATAGTCCAACAGAAACTGATTAACCTTGGAAGTGCATCCAATTTGTCTTCAAAGTCTGGTTTGATATCAAAAAACGTTTCTCGCCAAAAGTCAAAAATGCCTTCTGGTTCAAAACGAATGCTCCAAAGCTGGATTTGGCTTTCTATATAAATTCAAAACCGAAAAAGAAAAATCAACATTTGTTACAGTATCCAAAAAATAAATATTACCTGCCGCATGTACAAAGAATACTTTTACTTTTTTAAACTTTTCAACGGAAGCAAAGGAAAACTCATCCGCGATGCATTTTAGCAATGCTAAAGATCCAAAAGTGCCTTTGTGGTGGTCGAAGTTAATCTTAACCTTATCTGCATTATTCAAAGGGCCAGAAGTCTCGAGTAAAAGTATTTCCAGTTTTTTAATACCATACAGTTTAATCAAACCGTCGGCTTTGTACTGGAACTTGTCGTTTATATAGCATCCAAGAGACTTTAGTTGCTTTGTCATTGAGTCTAAGTACACTTCTCCGTGGATAAAGTCAGCTTTACACTTGTGATCTTTTACTGATCTTGCCACAGCTTCAAGGTAAGGATATACAAATAGCTGGTTGAAAACAGCTTCACTACTTCCTATATCTTGGTGAGATGAGTATGCTTTATAACTACAGTAACAACACAGTTATTTTTGTTCCAACAATAATATAATCAACATTCACTCTTACGTAGCACGAAAAATATCTTCCAAAAAGTCAAAGGCCTCTTCATCCTCACCATCTTCTACTCCGGAAGTAAGCCTTTTGATCTCTTTTTTAAATTTAATTAGGTCCTCCTGTAACAGTAAATATAAGCTTCGTTATAAAGTGTTTCTAATTGTTAACTGCATCATGGGTTTGCTTACACTATCTATCACCGCATCTATATACTTGATACATGACGCAGGAAGAGGATACTCTTTTACTGCATGGCTTTCTAAATGCTTGTTATATATCGAACGATCCAACGAGGGTCGTGGCGACACCCCTTTTCCACATCGAATTATATTATGTGCTTCTGGGCTGATGCAGAAAATGAACATATTTATTAAATAATTAAAAATATATATTTTTACAATTACCTAAATGCATGAAATATGGCGTCTTTACTTTTCAAAAATCTTAACCAATCTGCCCAAACACTCATATCCTAAAATATCAAGTATGAGGAAAAAATGGCAAGCAAAAAAAGTATTTTTTCCCCTAAGTTATGCTACTCACATCTTTAGTCTCCTCTTCTTTATCAAATCCCTTCTTGTCATCATCTCCCTCTTCTTGAACCCCTTCTTCTTTATACTTCCTCTTCAGTAAGCTATCTTTGCTTTTAGAAGGATCTTCTTCAAAAGGTTTCTATTGGAAGACAAAAAAGAAAGTTTTTAATCTAGTTTTGAACTATATTAAGGATAAAAAAGATAAATTTACATGCTCTGAGCTGTATATGTTTTCATTATTAATAGTGCTAAAATGGTTGAAGCTTCCTGTAATCACAATCTTATGGTGGCTCACTTGTCTTTTTTTAGAAGCATTTCTGGCTATATTTGCTTTCATATCGGCCTTTGTTGGCTACATCTTATGTTAAAACATTTTATATGTCACTTTTGCTTAAGCCATTCAAGTACTTGCCATTTTTTGATCTTTTAAGGCGAGAGCATAATCTTTTATGATAACTGGTATGTTTTTTAAAGTAGAGATCCAATGAAGATCACTCAAGTAACTTTGTATGATAGTGTTGAATTTTTTAGACTTATTTTCTCCAACATCTGTTTCACTAAAGTATTTTTCGAAGCTCCAGTATTCAGCAGGATTTATTGAAAAAAAGTGCTTCGAATCACAGGATTCTATTGATAGCTTATAACTTCTGTATTCTTCAGGCAAGTGCATTTTTGATTTTTTAAACAATAATTTTACTATTAGAAATAAAAGCTTTTGCTACGTGATAATAGAAATTATCGTTACTACAAACTCAACACTGATGAAATGAGGATTATCCGTAAGAATGGTATTCACATGATGTGCAAAACCTCATCCCCTGATTTTTATAGTTACGTCATGGTGGATTTTGAATTTTTTATACAAGGAGTAAATTTATATTTTTTTGCCATTTTCTTTCATCTAAGGGAAGTATTGAAAATGCACATTTTTTTTATTCCTAATTGCAATGCCTTTTCTCTTCATAAACAAACACGGCTACACAGGGAAAATTCTTTCCTTGCGACCGGCTAAGGCCATACTGTAGGACTTAGTAAGGTATGGTAGGAGCTTTAGTCGTGAACGATCTCCGGAGACTTGACAGACGTTCTAAGCTGAGACGCAACTAAATGAAAAAAAGAGTTGGCTTGCTTTGCAAGTTGTCTATCGAGATCGTTATGAAGAAAAATTGTAGAACTTGAAAGAGTTTTAAGGTCGCGGCTACACAGGGAAAATTCTTTCCTTGCGACCGGCTAAGGCCATACCGTAGGACTTAGTAAGGTATGGTAGGAGCTTTAGTCGTGAACGATCTCCGGAGACTTGACAGACGTTCTAAGCTGAGACGCAACTAAATGAAAAAAAGAGTTGGCTTGCTTTGCAAGTTGTCTATCGAGATCGTTTTGCCTTATTACGAAGCTTGTTCAAAATTGCAAACTGTACTATATTTATGAAGTACTTGTATTAATACTCTTCTTTATTTCTCTTTAGCGAATGAAAAATAGGACAGATGAAATGAAATATTTTTCACTTGAAAAGGTGTTGACAATACTACAACAAACACAAATATCCCAGGTTTATTTTGAAAAACATTCATCGCACAACTTACACACTTTTCAAAATCATTCAAATTTGTCTATTAGGGTTATCGTTCTTGACTTCTTACTGTTTTTATATTATAAGTACCAAATATCTCAATTACAACTTGCGACCTCACATTAAGAGAAGACATGGTTATGATTCACCCTCTCAGAAAAAGAAGTGGTCAAATAAAGAAAGCTCTTGTTTATAATGAGAAAAATGTAGAAAAATACCCGAATGCCGTTGTTGTGTACACCCGTCCTTGTTGTATTGTAACCCTGTCTGAGAGACAGTCGATGAAAAATCACATTAAAGAGATGCATGTGATAAGGTATAGGGGGTTGTCTAAAGAAATACCATTTGTGCAAAAAAAATATATTCGGCACCAAAAATTAATTTTAGCCGGAAGAAAGCCTTTTTTTTATTACTTTACAACAATCGATACTTTAAAGTAACATATTAAAATAAGGTAACTTAGGGAAAATGTACAATTGTAAAGAGTATTATGGTGATTTTGATAAATAAAGTAAATGATGTATCAATTGAATATTCGTTTTCATGTTGATTCGTTTGGTGTTCTTTTCTGTTTAGTGTGCTGGCACATTGGGTGAATAATGCGTCCAGAGATCGTCTTCTTGATGTATCCTGTGAGGGTGGAAAATAATGTCGGCCAATTGTGACCCATTCATTCAATTCTCGATGCGGTGAAGCTGATTATTTTCCTTTCCCCTTATTTTCGTTTACATTTTCCGTTAGAATTATCCAACCACACCGAAAAGCATACTATTAGAATCGCCATGAAAAGGGGCATCGTTTGAATACAAAATAAGCTTTAAAAATCAAAAAGGAATCAAAGGTGACTCCCAACCAAAATACGTCTTTGTCAAAGAGCTTGATGATGGGATGGCAAGGTTCCTCAATGAAGTTGGTCGATGTTCCACCAAATGCGTTATGCATGCAGTCATTTGTTGTCAGGGATAATCCTATTGGACACATTAACTGGCAAAACCGTTATTATCAACTCTGTTGAGGTTTTTGGTCGACGAAGTTCGCTTGACGCACACAGGAAGAGCTTTCGGGTAAAAAAGGAGGCTGAAGTATCAACATCATTGCCCCCTGAAATAACAAGATACCGAAATGTGTGGCTGACAGCGTATAGTGATGTCAATGGCATCAAATTGGTCATTGGCACCAAAATTTTCAACGTGCTTGTTATATCAAGCCTACGTATCGACATTGGTATCAAACCTAAAATTGGCCCAGTCACTTCCAACTTCATCTTAAATGCATACGAAAGATTGTTTGCCACGAAAATATTTGTAAAGAAATCTGTTTGGGAGAGTGCACAACATATCGCTAAATGCGAACGTACCAACAAAATTTCCAGTTACGATGTGATCTTTCAACTTCGACAGCTTCGCACCCGCTTCCATCAACGATTAACTTACTTCGCTTGTCGAGGATTCAACGAACCAACTGATGACATTTTAACGCGACCATACACGGTTTTCACGCTATGGGAATGGGATAATGGAAATAACGACTCTGAATACCGCGTTGGATCTCTACTGCTTCAAACAATTGCAAACAATATGATCACTGGCTGCGGCGTCTTGCGCAAAGACGATGTTGACTTTCTGAAATCAAAGATCCCCAGAGGAATCGACATGGACAAATATATCAACGAAATTATTGCCCATTTTAACAATGATGATAGTATCGCGATCGCTGATAGCACTGAATTGAATCACATCTTACAAAAATCGCAAGGTCGCTTGCCCCACAAATTGCCAAGGCAAATGAATCCATTGCTGTAACCGTGAAGTCAATTTTCTCCCTAATTTTCTTTTGAACAATAAATTATTGGCGCTCTTTTGAACATGTCCCTATTAAAGTTGTATGATAGTGACCAGTTGTTCTTCATACAATTGAAAAACATCCGTGTGCTCATGTATTAAAAAGAAAAACATACATACATGACGATGATGTAGAAAGTAGCTTCGACAACGGTAAAGAAAAAAAAAGACAGTGTCCTTGGTGTTTATTGTGAGGTTCACGAAGAGCTTTCCGCGAAAATGACAGGAAGAAAGGCAGATGTGGGGTAGAATCATATGTTGAAAGGACAAAGATCGATAAAAAAAATGTTTTCAAATGCTCAACAAGCGAATATGTGTGCCAAACATAAGTTGTGATGTGTTGCAGTGTTCATCAATTCGCAAGCTGAATGCATAGATTCGCAGGTTATTTTGGTGGATTCGCAGGTTGACTTCGTGGATTTATAAGCAGGAAAAACATGCGAAGGAAGTACGTCTTACCATCGTTCAGTGGGAATTTTTCACCATCTATATTTTTAAAATAATGAAGTCAGCACAATGTTCTACAAAAAGTTTGCACATGATTTTGAACCATGACATTAACACATACAAAATTTGACGGTCTGCATCGAGGGGCATTTTTTGCCGCTCTGAATATGTCTTTGGAATCCATTGATCGAGTCAAACGTTTTATTGTAAGAGCAAATGCAGCGAAAATGTCCTTGGGACCGACGTAAACAAAGTTCAGTACCTAGAAATAAACTGTGAACATTTGCTTCGTTGTTGTTGCTCGCGTTTTGGGAACTGTGACCACTGCTGGTGCACCTTTCTTTGACCATACCATACTATGTTTCAAATTAATATGGAAAGCAGATTTGTCAAGAAAGATGCAGTTTCTCGTAAAATCCAAGTCTGTTTTTTCCCACTTACGAACCCAATCCAAGCGCTCTTGAATCTTTTCTTCACTATTCCGGTCTATGGGTTGAAGCCGAGCTTTCTTGAGAGATAAATTGCAATGTTGTTTTACAAAATCGAACAAGGTAATTTTAGATACTTTTAATTCGGTAAACATTTGCTTTAATTTCTTCATTACTTCGTCTAGGACGATGGAAGGATTCTCATCAATGCATTCGAGAATAGCGTTTTTTTTTTGTTCATTATGGAAAATATGTGGACGGCCAGTCTTTCTCCGTTTCTCAAAGATACTGTCAGGATCTTTCTCGTATTGAGCAGCCCATTTTTGTGCTGTACGAACATGAATCCCAAGTTGTTTTGCAGCAGCGGCCTCGCTCAAACACTAGGTGTGCTCTTTTATACTCCAAAACAATCTTGGCAGCAGGACATATGATTTGTCAGCCAAGACGAATTTATATTTCGTAAAACACGAATTTTGTTCCTGTCATCAAGTGAATTGATTTTCCTTTTGGGCGAATTTATTTTTCGTACAACATAAATTTTGTTTTCGCCTTTGGGTGAATTTACTTTCGGGAAAGAGTGTATACTGAAGAAGCAATGTATCCATATATAGCAAAATATAAATCATTAAACCATACAAAGTGGTACATCTTATAGCATGCCTGCTTGTTTCATGAATCACAAATAATAGAAGATGAAAAGATGCCCAGAAATCAAATAGGCAGACCGTTATTCCCAAGATCAGATCTAGGATACGTTGGGCGTATAGTCAAATATGAGTAGAGACATAACATTCATGCAGTTACACCTTTTGTTTACTTGAAATAACCAAAACAATCAAAGCAGGCACCAAGTAGTTTAATGCAAAGATGAATGATGATGCTTTATTTTATTTACAAACGGGCCTTTTCAGAGGTAGGAACGTACCAGGCCATTTCAACTTCCTTTCTATTAAACCCACACTTTTCGTAAAAAGGAACATTCTATTATAGTCAAAGATGAGTAAAAAAAGACTTGTAGACAAAATCAAAAAGTGATTATTTACCTTTTCTGAGCAGTCCAAGATAACTGAACAAAAGAAACGCAAGCATTAATATGATTTTCAAAGCATACTTCTTATTTCTCCTTACCTTTGTAGCAACCACGCTTAGCGCCAATGTGCTTGAGTGCCTGAATAATTCTCAAACCTAATTTCTTTCCTTGTTGATTTTGATCAACAGCAATATCTTCGATATGTCCGACCAATCCATTCTTACGAATGAATTTTCTTTCAACAAAGATTGTTCCAACTGCAACGACCTTGTCTTTTTCGTCGTCAGTGATGGTGATGGTATAGTCTATAAACAAATGAATAAGTACTTTTGTTATATTGCTGTTGCGTTTGTTGCTTTACATTCGTGGTTATGTTTTTTCAAATAGTTGAATTGCTCTATAAAAGTGAAAGTTGAGTTAGACTTAGTGCTTCAATTTAAAGGAATATATGCACATACCCATGAATTCTTCTTTTGTATGGTTACCAACTTCTGTCAAAACCTCCAACACCTTGAGAAAACCGCGCTCATAATCGTTGGATCTGAGTGCACGAAGAGTATGACCTTTTGGCAAAGCGGCTTGAACTTCGGGAGAAAGGAGGCTGGAATCGAAAAGAGAAACTTCTGACATTTTGGTTAAATAAATATATAAAAAAGAAAAAGAAGAAGAAAAAAAAACGTTGTGAAAACAAGACGTTTGTTTTATACGATAAAATGTTTCCGCGGATTGAGACCTCTTTCAGTTCGTTGCTCGTTACTCTCCGCGGAAGACACAAATTAAAGTTGATTGGCCCCTATTTTCAGAAAGTTAATTATAGAAGCATCCCCTTTATTTTTATGTTTATTTCTACTTGTAAAAAATATTTTTTTATGTTTATTATGTTCAATCGAATGATTAATATTTAAAAATAAAGACTATACATGCACTGTACTTCTTTTGAGTAAGCAAAAAGAAAAGAAAAGAGTTCAAATCAAGAGCAATTTCACTAAATACATGCACTTGTACAATGAATATTTAAAACTCCGTAATTATTATTTTTTGACAGATTTCTACATTTAGAAGGGTGGAAGCAAATGTTACATTGATCCAATGAAAGACATAATTTGAAAAGTAATTTTTCCTGAAATCTAACATAAATAGTAAGATATGATATAGTACCTCTCATCATCATAATTAGCTTCTGTTTTATTGCCAAGTTTGGGGCAACGATAATTACTGAGCAATGAACACTAGTAGAGAAGGAGAGCAAGAAATACACATACATACTGCTTTATGATTCATACAAGAAATAAAAACAATACATAGCGTGCCAAGCATATTTAAATATAAATGAAAATGTAAAAGTAATGAGTTCTATATTAAAACAAATTTTTATGCTATAGCCTTGTGTAGAACCATCGAGGTTATAAACATGTTATACGCATGATTACATGAATAACATGTTTTCGAAAACAAAAGAAAATGCAAATCGTAAGCAAAACATATCGTTAAATTTAAACACAAGCTCCTTCCTTTGATAACTAGTTGATTATTTTGGATTCTGATACTTTTTTGCTTACTTTATCTATTCAACATATCATAGCAAATATAATTTATTGAAGTTAGTTTTGGATTTTGAATGGACTTTTCTATAAAATAAGCAGCTTATAGTTCAAACCAGTATTGATCATCTGACATCAAACATAGTGAATTCCCTTTCACTCTTAATTTTAACACTATTTTAATACAAACGATGATAAATCTCATCATGACATGAATGCCGTATCTCAGCACAATACTAAGATATCACCACATTTATTGCATGAATAGACATAGTACAAAATATAGAAAAAATAGATTTACATAATCACCAGAATTAACTATTAGCATTCAGGATCATAGAAACTGTTTTGGTGTACAGAAGTGTGCTATTATGCCTAAATGCCTTACCACATGGCTAAACATCAACATAAATATAAGCAAAAGTATTTGATACTAATACACTAAGATATGATTGTTTTATAACATAAGTTGGCTCTATTACTGTCTTGTTTGCCACTTCAGGAATTATCTAACAACTCTATGACAGTTAGTAAATAACAATTAGTTTGTTTTGTGCATCAATATGCATCATTTATTAATCTTTTAAAAAAAAAGTTAAAGATAAGAACATAAAGTTAAAACGTGAACTTAAGGAAAATATGAGTTGAATACATAGTTAAAAATAGTATGACATTCACTTGTGATAATGAGTTGTTGGGAATATGCCATGAATACCTATACAAAGTCTGTGGTTCCGACATTGGAGTGAAAGCATACCAAGCCATGTCTGAATACTCGTTTAAAGCAGATAAGCAAGCCAGCAATACGGCAAACGGTGCTAAGTATATACGGGAAAAGTATACAATGGAAAACAACATAAAATTGAAAGAAGTATATACAGTGTTTCAACGTTAAATCGCAAAGGGTGAACACAATTCATCTAGTAGCTTTGAATTAACTAAATAAGTTGACTTTCAAACATTCTACTTACGTTATGCATCTTTTTAGAGCCTATAGTTATTCCTTGCACCAATCTTTTGAAAAGAGATTTTTAAATTGAAATTACATTGATCTATCTGTCTCTGGAATAACTAAGTGTTATATTATAACAACATTTGGATTAAAGTGTTTTATTGCTTCGGTTATGACAATCTTATAATAGCTCTAATATATATCGATACCATATGAGTAGATTTGTTGATATGCTTTGTCCATAAATAATCCAAGTTACAGCATCTTCTAATTGCAGTAGGACAAAGCATAAACTTTATTTGCTAAAGCAAGGCTGGAATCTAGTAAATGTTAATATCGAATAGACTAAAAGAGCATTTCTGTTAAAAGAAACCTGATTTCTCTTTAAATCTTTCTCGAGACATGAAATGTTACAATATACTGAAGAATAACTACTAAATGGTATAATTTTTTGTTTCATCCATACTTCTAACAACATTTGTTTATCCCACTCTAGATAAGCCTTTACATAGTCTTTCAATTTAAAAAAGTTCATGAATTACGTTCATTTTTGTTAAATAGGCCGAGAGCAATTACAGACCAAGCCTAAATTTTTTGATCCTGGGAATCAGAATAATCCATAACCACGTTTTAAAATATATGTAATACCGTGGGAACCAGTCATGTAAGCAATTGTAAAATAAATTTATAAAAGTACTATTGTTTATTTCTTTAAAAATCATCTTTTTTTCTAAGTGATATATCTTCCTGGTAGTTTTTTTTTTTTTTTTTTTTTTTTTTTTTTTTTTTTTGTGTATGAGGATTTTATTCGGATGCCGCATCTTTAGCTGGTCATCATAAGAAACATTTTTTAATAACAGGGCTTAAACCCACGAACAAACAAACAGAAAACGACCATGGAGTTTTTTGATCTTGTGCTGCCAGACGTAAGACTAATTCAGCAGAAAGAAATTGACCACTTCGATAGGGGATTTTGCCCCTCTTCCTGGTAGTTTTAGTATGAACTTAATGTAAACAAAAATAGGTATCACGATTTGCTATACTGGATTTTTCATCAAATTTGGCGGAACACTTTATTTTTTATTGACAGAAAAAGTTTATTAAATTTGGCAGGAATTGTTATCTGTCAGCCTCATGTCAATGGTGGTGTCGTATTTGAGGGTAGCTCATACATAATAAAACACCAATCAATAAGAAGCATTATCTTATACAGATTATCATACCAGCATAGTCTAACTAAAAAACATAAATCTAAAAGTATAAATCTCAAATATCATAATCATATAAAATGATATGAAAAAAATAATTATCATGAGAAGTTCAATCGTAATTATAAATATTGTTGCACTTGGTTATAAAACATGTAATTAAAGACGTGAGTTACATTACGATATAATATATACTCACATTTATAATTACTGTCAACATAATGAAGAGGAAGCGATACGGATTAATAATGTTATGTATATGAGATTAGTTACCTCGTATATATTCCTAGAACAGTATATCTCAAAAGCCGGCTTTAGATGACTATATGTTTTTTTTATGAGAGTGGGCAGGGAAGGGTTCTTGATGAAGGAGGGGAGGGACACGATGCTATGGATTGGGAAAAAGAAGTAGACCCCTATCATCTACAAACGCTAACCTGTCTTAAACTCTATCACAGAAAGCAAGGTTCAGAGCAAAAGTCAACTGATAAAGGCTTAGATGATGAAATGGAAGAAACTGTACTTAAAACCAAGCAGCAATGTAATTTATATAATCAGATTGTTTTCGCTATACAATAGGGCTGATAAACAGTGTCAGCTTTCAAGTATTTATCGTTTTAAATAGTCGACACCAATAATTGCCGTTCCAGTTCAATGTAGAGCAAACAAACTAGGAAAAAATAAAATTGATTTTAACTATTCTGGAAATGATTACAAATAAAACTTTTATTTTATTTTTACAATGAATAATATACAGTGAGAACAATAAATTTCGTCAAATTGACCTAAAAATGATATGTATTTTTTGACTCCAAATGCGATTGGAATGGAGTTTTATTATAGCATTGATTGATCTGTCGTTAAGGGAGCACTTTGCTTTTCAAGGTAGCCCAAAATTGTTTCAGAAAAAGACCAGAGGTAATTGACCACAAGGACTGTACAGCTGCAAGTAAACTCTTTTAACAACTTTATCTGAATCTTTTTTGAAGGAGCCAACATCCTTAGGGAAAACTCTGGTCTTATATATTCATAGGAAAATCTAATAATAATAAACAGACTATTGAGCAGCAATCCATACTCGAACTAACACGTAC